>NC_073313.1:139064-144064 GCF_027595985.1 Sorex araneus | reverse complement strand
TCACAATGGAGACATTACTGGTGCCCATTCGAGCTAATCAATGAACAACAGGACGACAGTGCTACAGTGCTATTACTCTAGAAATATTATTTCTATGCTATATTTCTTTCTTTTTTTTATTAGTTTATTTTTAATTAGAGAGTCATCGTGAGGGTACAGTTACAGATTTATACATTTTTGTGCTCATGTTTCCCCCATACAAAGTTCGAGAACCCATCCCTTCACCAGTGCCCATTCTCCACCACCCGTAAACCCAACATCCCTCCCCCCCCTCCCCAGTCTCGTCTCCCCCCACCCCACACTGCCACTATGGCAGGGAATTCCCTTTTGTTCTCTCTCTCTGATTAGGTGTTGTGGTTTGCAATATAGATGTTGAGTGGCCACTGTGTTCAGTCTCCAGTCTGTATTCCGCCCGCCTCACCCTTCCCCCACATGACCTCCAACCACATTTTACTTGGTGGTCCCTTCCCTGAGTTACCCAGAATGAGAGACCAGCCTCCAAGCCTCTATGCTATATTTCTACATACTATTTTATTTGTTTTTTTTTTCTTGGGGCCACACCCGGGAGTGCTTTTCCCTTCAACCTGGCTCTGATCTCAGGAATGAGTCCAGACGGTGCTCACAGAATCCTATGGGGTCACAGAATCCTATGGGGTCCCAGGGATCAAGCCCAGGTCAGCTGCTTGCAAGGCAAGCACCCTTCCCTCTATATTATTGCAGGAAGGAAAGGAAAAAAAGGAAGGATGAAACTAAAAAAAGGATAAGAGCAATGAGGGAGAGAAGAAAGGATAGAAAAAAGAGGAAGGAGAGATAATACATACTATTTTTATTTGTGAATAGTAGGGCGTTTGCCTTGCACACAGCCAACTTGGGTTCGATTCCTCTGTCCCTCTCGGAGAGCCCGGCAAGCTCCCGAGAGTCTCCTGCCCACACGGCAGAGCCTGGCAAGCTCCCTGTGGCGTCTTTGAGATGCCAAACACAGTCACAACAAGTCTCACCGTGGAGACGTGACTGGTGCCCGCTTGAGCTAATCGATGAACAATGGGATGACAGTGATACAGTGCAGTGCGTGTATTATAAAATACATGCTACTTTTATTTGTGACAAAACTCTGGCTCATTTCTGGGGCCTGGAGTGATAGGACAGTGGGTAGCGTGTTTGCCTTGCTTACAGCTGACATGGGTTCGATCCCAGTCATCCCAGGAATGATGACACCACCAGGAGTAATTCTTGAGTGCAGATCCAGGACAAACCCTTGTGCATCGCCGGGTGTGACCCAAAATAAAAAACAAAATTGTTCATTTCTTCCTCCAGAAGTGAGTCTGCAAGATTCCCATGTGCGAGGCTGGGACGTCAGCAGGTCCTAAGAAATATTTTCCTTCCCAGTTCTCTTTCTTCATTCTTTCTTTCATTCCCACTTTCTTTCTTTTTCCCTCTCCTTCCCTCTCCATCCCTCACTCTCTCCTTCCCTCCTCTTTCTTCTATCCTTTCTTCTTTGCCCTCATTGCTCTTATCCTTCTTTCATTTTTTTCTTCCTTTTTTCCTCTTCCTTCCTTTGCTCATTCCTTTCTTTATCCTTCTCTCCTTCATTCAATTCTGGTTTCATTTCTTCCCTCTTTCTTCCCTCTTTCTTCCGTATCCAATTCCTTCATTCCTTGCTATATTTCTTCTTTCCTTTCCCTTATCTTCCTTTCACCTTTCCCTCTCTTCCTTCCTTCTTATATCACTGTAGCACTGTCCTCCCGTTGCTCATCAATTTGCTCGAGCGGGCACCAGTCACGTCTCCACGGTGAGACTTGTTGTGACTGTTTTTGGCATCTCAAAGATGCCATGGGGAGCTTGCCAGGGTCTGCTGTGTGTGCAGGATATTCTCGGGAGCTTGCCGGGCTCTCCAAGAGGGGTGGAGGAACCGAACCCGGGTCGGCCACGTGCAAGGCAAACGCCTTCCCCGCTGTGCTATCGCTCCAGCCTTCCTCTCTATAAACTATGAAATCCACGCACCGGAAACCTGCCTACCTTATTCCAGGAAGGATCTACTAAACGAGACAAACAAAAAATTTTGGTGACACTTCATGCCAAACGATAACAGTCAGAAAGAGACCGGTTTTGTAATGCCTCTCAGTGCCACGTCTTTTTGGTCGGCTACCTTTTAATTTCATGTGCTACTGCATTTTATTTCCTGTTATTATACAGTTCTGAAACTTGCTTTGCCAGCATTTCATTAAAATTAATGTATTGGTCGCAAACATTTGCATGCATTATACCGGCGGCTTGAAAGAAGTTAAATCACTGCACACTTAGGAAATTTTGATACATGATTTTATCAAAATACAATGGGAATATTATGGATATTATAGCAATGTAGGCTTTGGCGAGGAGAAGATTATGGATATTTTGAATAACAGATTAGTAGTTTGTGAAAATCATACCTCAGTGACAAACCTTTGCTATAACAGAAAAAAATAGAAATATAATTGAATTATATTGCATTCATAGACATATATATATGTTCCTACTACTATTACATTACAGAATTACTAACATTGGTTTTTATATTTTTGTTTTCTTCTTGGCTCACACCGGTGGTGTTCAGGAGTTAGGCTTCAGACTCACGTGTTCAGACTCAGAACTTCCGTATCCAGCCTCTGTTTGTTCTCAAGGATTTTTCTGAATGGGCTCAAGAATCATACATATGGGGTGTCAGGGATTGAACCTGGGTCAGCTGCATTCAAGTCAAACGCTTTGCCCTCTTCACGATCACTCTAGCCACTCCCCAACGGTCTTTTTAGTACAAATACTAAAGATAAATGAAAATAGGTCCCTGTATTTATGTGTAGGCATGCAACACACATAAGGTAGAGACAACAGGTAGTTATATAAACTTTACAAACTATTTCCACTCACTTACTGTGAGTTCACAAGTTAAGTGAGTGAGGGTGGCATGGTCTCTCTTGCCAGTCATGTGTGTTCATCTCCCTCTGCCTCCTCCCAGTCTTACCCACCCCCTGTATTCTTCCTGTCTCCCATGCCTGTCTCTCCACGCTCCATCTCGACGCCTTAGTCTGGAGCCCGACTTCCAAGCGTTGGGAGTACCAACCACCAAGGTCAGGTAGCACAATCAACATATGGAAAGCTCTTCCATCCAGGGAAACATTTTTTTTTTAATTTTATTGCATCACCGTGAGATAGTTGCAAGCTTTCATGTTTGGGTTACAATCTCACAATGATCCAACACCCATCCCTCCACCAGTGCACATTCCCCACCACCAACATCCCCGGTATACCCCACCCCTTTCCCACCCTCCCCCGCCTCCATGGCAGACAATATTCCCCATCCTCCCTCTCTACTTTTGGTCCAGGGAAACTCCTCTAAGCCCAAGATCTCCGACCAGCAGATCCACTCAAGAGCCTTGTTTTTTTTTTAAATCTAAGAACAAACATCTCCCTTCCTTAGTCCATAAACAATCTTAGATTTACTTAATCATCTTTCTATCATTTTGCATGGACACAGGAAGAGATACATTAAGCTTGTAAGGTGGCTCTCCTGGGGACATCTCGCTATAGATCTCAGACTACAGTGCTCAGGCCAGATTAGACTTTCCTAACCCTAGCAAGGTCCTAATCCAGTTGTTGCTCTTTGGATCATGACAGAATCTGTCCATGGACCGTGCTCTTAACTTATAGTTAAGAATTATGGTGCTTCTGTTTACAATAGCCAGAATCTGAAAAAACAGATGACTGGTTGAAGAAACTCTGGGTACATCTATACAATGGAATACTATGCAGCTGTTAGAAAAATGAGGTCATGACGTTTGCATATAAGTGGATCAACATGGAAAGTATCATGCTAAGTGAAATGAGTCAGAGAGAGAGACAGACATAGAAAGATTGCACTCATCTGTGGAATATAGAATAATAGACTATAAGACTAACGCCCAAGAATAGTAGAAATAAGTACCAGGAGATTGTTTCCATGGCTTGGAGGCTGGTTTCTCATTCTGGGTAACTCAGGGAAGGGACCACCAAGTAAAATGTGGTCGGAGGTCATGTGGGGGAAGGGTGAGGCGGGCGGAATACAGACTAGAGACTGAACACAATGGCCACTCAACACCTTTATTGCAAACCACAACACCTAATCAGAGAGAGAGAACAGAAGGGAATTCCCTGCCATAGTGGCAGGGTGGGGTGGGGGAGACGGGACTGGGGAGGGGGGGAGGGATGTTGGGTTTACGGGTGGTGGAGAATGAGCACTGGTGAAGGGATGGGCTATCGAACTTTGTATGGGGGAAGCATGAGCACAAAGATGTATGGATCTGTAACTGTACCCTCACGATGACTCTCTAATTAAAAATAAACTAATAAAAAAAAAGAATTATGGTACTTGACGTAGCCCATCTCGATGCCAGGGTAGCTCACATTTATTGGCCCTTGGTCCATCCAGTCCCTTTCACTGGGACCCTGCTTTTGGGGTGCTAGAACTAAGGCCAACTGAGGCTTAAATCGAGAGAATAGAAGCCCAGGAAAGAATACTATTCAGAGTCAATTAACTCCCACATTACAAAAGCACAGCATGAACTGTCTTCCTATGTCCACACAATAAAGAACATCGTTCTAAAGTAAACCATGCCATGGACGTGAGAAGAGAAAAGCAATATTTCACTTGCGAATATAAATCCAGTGTCCTTGGAAGGATCTGACCTTACAAGTTAACACAGAATCTGATTAGGGGGTACAGGTGATTGACTGGTCGTGGAAACAGAGCACAGAGAAAGAGGTTACAGATAAGCACAGAGGAATGGGAGTGCCTCAAGAGCACTGTGATGGGAGTAACCCATATGTATACATCAGTGTATCTACGTATCAGTCTATAGATGTGTCTTTTTTTTTCTATTCATGTGAATCTACTATCTACTATCAATCATGGTAGAAGATCCCAAACAAAGATACGGAAGCCACACCGTCTTTCATCAGTAAGTTCTGTTATCCAAATTCTGTCCAAA
>NC_073313.1:129742-132242 GCF_027595985.1 Sorex araneus | reverse complement strand
CCTCTTTTTCTCCTTTATCTTCTTCTTTTTCTTTTTCTTCTTATTCTTCTTGTTCTTAACCTTGTAGTTCTCGTTCTTGTCCTTCTTCTTCCTCTTCTTCTTCTTCTTCTTCTTCTTTCTTCTTCTCCTCCTCCTCCTCCTCTGCGTCTTTTTAGTATCTTTGTCTTATTATTATTTTTGTTCTTGTTCTTCTTTTCTTCTTCTTCTTCTCCTGCTCATAATCCCCCTCGTCGTTTTCCTCCTACTGTCCTCCTACTTCTTCTATTTCTTCTTCTTCATGTTCTTCTTGTTTTTCTCCTCCTTCTGCTTCTTGTCTACCTCCTTTCAATACACCTACTTCTTATATTTCATCTTCTTCATCTTATTCTTCTTTTTCTTCTTCTTGTTCTTCTTGATCTTGTTCTTCTTTTTCTGTCTGCTTCTCCTTCTTCTTCTTCTACTTCTTCTTTTTCTCCTTGTTCTTCTTTTTCTCCTTTATCTTCTTATATTTTTCCTTTATCTCCTTCTTTTTCTTCTTGTTATTCTCTTCTTAATCTACTTTTCCCTTCTCCTCCTCAGCATCCTTAGTGTCTTTTTCTTCTTATTATTCTTGTTTTTGGTCTTGTACTTTTTCCTGTTCTTCTTTTTCTTCTTTTTTTGCTCTTGTTCTTGTTCTTCTTTTTCTTCTTCTTGTACTTGTTCTTGTTATTGTTCTTTTCTTCTTCTTCCACTTCTTCGTCTTCTTCTTCTGTTTCTTCTCCTACAGTTCAGCACATTTGTGCATTTTTCTTCTTATTATTTGTTTTTCTTCTTCTTTTTCTAATTCTTCATCTTCTTCTTATTCTTTCCCTTCTCCTTCTACTCCGCATCAGCATTCTTAGTGTCGTGTTCTTCGACTTCTTGTTCTTGTTATATTTCATCAACTTCTTCTTCTTCTTCTTCTCCTTCTTCTTCTTCTTCTTCTTCTTCTTCTTCTTCTTCTTCTTCTTCTTCTTCTTCTTCTTCTTCTTCTTCTTCTCCTCCTCCTCCTTCTTCTTCTTCGTCTTCATCTTCTTCTTCATCTTCTACTTTTGCTTCTTCTCCAACTTCTCCTCCTCCTTCTCTTCATCCTGGTCCTCCTCCTCTTCTTCCTACTTCATCTTCTACTTCTTCTTCATCTTCTTCTTCTTCTTCTTTTCATTATTATTATTATTATCATCCTCAGTATCCTAACTATGTTCATCTTGTTTCTTTTTCTTCTTCTATTTCTTATTTTTTGTACTTTTTCTTCTTCATCTTCCTCTTCTTTTTGTTTTTCTGCTGTTTTTCTCCTACTCCTCAGCATCTTTAGTGTCTTCTTCAATTTCTTCATCTTCGTCTTCTACAACTACTCTTCGTCTTATTCTCCTCTAGTCCTTCTCCTCCTCCTCCTGCTCCTCCTCTTCCTCCTCCTCCTACTTCTTCTTCTTCTTCTTCTCCTTTCATCTAGTACTTTTCCTCTTTTTCTTTTTCTTCATCATCTTCTTCTTCTTCTCCTCCTCCTAGTGCTCCTCCTCCTCAGCATACTTTGTGTCTTTTTTCTTCTTATTTTTCCTGTACTTCTTATTGTATTTCTTCTTGTTTTTATTCTTTTTCTCCTCCTCCTCCTCCTCCTCCTCCTCCTCCTCCCTCCTCCTCCTCCTCCTCCTTCTTCTTCTTCTTCTTCTTCTTCTTCTTCTTCTTCTTCTTCTTCTTCTTCTCCTTCCTCTACTAGTTCTTTTCCTCCTCATCATGTTTAATGTCTTTTTCTTCTTTTTCTTGACTTCTTGTGCTGCTTCTGCTTCTCATCCTCGTCCGCCTCCCCGTACTCTTCCTCCTGCACCTCGTCATCGTCGTCATCTTCCACCTCCGCCTCCTCCTCCTCCTCCACTTCCTCATGCTCCTTCTCTTTCTCTTCCACCTCCTTCTTCTTGTTCTTGTTCTTGTTCTTCTTCTTCTCATTCATCCTCTTCTTCTTCTTCTGTTTCTTCTCCTCCTCAGAATATTTAGTGTAATTGTCTACGTATTAGTTTTACTTCTTCTTGTTCTTCTTGTTGTTGTTTTTGTTGGTCTTCTTCTTCTTCTTCATTTGTCTCCTTCTACTTCTACTTCTTCTTCATATTCACCACCTCTGCATCCTTAATGTCTTCTTTCTCTTCTTCTTTTTCTTCTACTACTACATCTCCTTCTTCCTCTACTTCTTCCTTTTTTTCTACATTTTCTTCTTCTCTTCTTCTTCTATTTCATTTTCTTCTTCTTCTACATCTTCTTCTCCTCTTCCTATTCCTTAGCATCCATAGTGTCTTCTTCTTCTTCTTCTTCTTCTTCTTCTTCTTCTTCTTCTTCTTCTTCTTCTTCTTCTTCTTCTTCGTCTTCTTGTTATTATACTTATAATCCTCCTTACAATCCTCCTAAAATCTTTTTCTTCTTCTTCTTCTCGTTCTTCCTCTTCTTGTTTTCTACTTTTTCTTCTTCTTTTTTCTTCTGCACATACTGTCCTCCCCAACATCACTACTGTCTTCTT
>NC_073313.1:119742-124742 GCF_027595985.1 Sorex araneus | reverse complement strand
CTACTTCTCCTTTTTCTTCTTTCCACCTCAGCATCCTTAGTGTGTTTCTCCTTCTCCTTCTTCTTCTTCTTCTTCTTCTTCTTCTTCTTCTTCTTCTTCTTCTTCTTTTTCTTCTTCTTCTTTTTTGTTTTTATTCCTGTTCTTCTTATCTTCTTCCTCTTCTACTGCTCATCATCCTAATCATACTTAGTGTCTTTTTCTTCTTCTAGTACTTCTAGTTCTTCTTCTTCTTCTTCTTCTTCTTCTTCTTCTTCTTCTTCTTCTTCTTCTTCTTTTTCTCCTCTTCCTCCTCTTCCTCCTCGTCCTCTTTCTACTCCTCTTCCTCCTGTTCCTCATCGTCGTTCTTCTCCTCCTCTTCCTTCTCCTCCTCCTTCTTCTTCCTCTTCTTCTTTTTCTTCTTCTTCTCCTCCTTCTTCTTCTTCTTTTTCTTCTTCTCCTTCCCCTTCTTCTTCTTCTTCTTCTTCTTCTTCTTCTTCTTCTTCTTCTTCTTCTTCTTCTTCTTCTTCTTCTTCTTCTTCTTCTTCTTCTTCTTCTTCTTCTTCTACTACTACTACTACTTTTTAAAATTTCATTTATTCTTTTATTGAATAACCATGTGGAACTTTACAAAGCTTTCAGTTTTAAGTCTCAGTTATACAATGCTTGAACGCGCATCCCTTCAAAAATGCACATATTCCACCACCAAGAATCGCAGTATACCTTCCCCCCTCCCCGCACTTTTCCATCCCCCCTCCCCGCATTTGTAACTGGTAAATTTCACTTTACTTTCACTTTACTTGGATTACATTCAATATTTAATCAAAAAACTCACTTTTATTGATTTGGAGTTTCTCCTCCCTAAAGTCGATCTGCTGAATAGAAAGAATTTGATGATTTTTTTCCATTGCCGAGAATGAAGAGATTTGAGGTCGAGAGGCTGTCACACGACTTTGGATTTCTGTATTTTAGTATGTTAGTGACTAAGTCCACAGAAATATCTCTCAGAAATTGCAGCATTGTAAGTTTTTACCTCTCAGCTACTTTGTATTCCACATATGAGTGCAATCTTTCTATTTCTGTCTCTTTCGTTTTGACTCATTTCACTCAGCATGATACTTTCCATGTTGATCCACTTATATGCAAATTTCATGAGTCATGTTTTCTGACAGCTACGTAGTATTCCATTGTGTAGATATACCAGAGTTTCTTTAGCCAGTCATCTGTTTTTGGGCACTCTGGTTTTTTCCATATTGTGGCTATTGTAAACAGTGCCGAATGTACATAGAAATGCAGATATCTTCTCTAATATACCTTTTTGCCTCTCCGGGATATATTCCCAGGAGTGTTATTGCTGTGTCATTTGGAAGCTCAATTTCTAGCTTTTTGAGAATCGTCCATATTGTTTTCCAAAAGCGCTGAACCAGTCGGCATTCCCACCAGCAGTGAAGGAGCGTCCCTTTCTCACCACATCCATGCCAACACCGGTTGCATTTGTTTTTTGGGATGTGGGCCAGTCTCTGTGGTGTGAGATCATATCTCATTGTTGTTTTAGTCTGCATCTCCATGATGATTAGTTATGTGGGACATTTTCTCATTTGTCTCTCATCCATTCGGATTTCTTCTTTGGGAAAGTTTCTGTTCATTTCATCACCCCTTTTTTTATCGGGTTGGTAGTTTTCTTCTTGTGAAGTTCAACCAGGGCAATGTAAATCCTTGTTATCAATGCTTTATCAGATGGGTACTGTGTAAATATCCTTTCCCATTCTGTAGATTTTCTTTGTATTTGGTCACTGTTTCTTTTGAAGTGCAGAAGTATTTTAGTTTGAGATAGTCCCATTTATTTATATCTGTTTTCACTTGCTTGGCCAGTGGCATGTCAGATTTGAAGATAACTTTGGCTTCAATGTCGTGGAGTGTTTTACCGACCTTGTCTTCAATGTACCTTAGGGATTCTGGTTTGATGTTGAGGTCTTTAATCCAGTTTGAACTGACTTTTGTACATGGTGATAGGTGGAGGTCTAAGCCCAGTTTTTTGCATGTAGCTGTCCACTTTATCCAGCACAATTTGTTAAACATGGTTTCCTTGCTCCACTTCACATTCTTGCTCCCTTATCAAAGATTAGATGATCATTAAAAAAGAGCATTCTTCCATTTCCTCATGTCCTCTTTGATTTCATGGAGTAGCGTTATGTAGTTTTCTTTGTAGAGGTCTTTTACTTCCTTGGTTAAGCTGATTCCGAGGTACCTGATTTTCTGGGGCACGATTGTGAATAGGATTGCTTTTTTCATGTCCCTTTCCTCTGCCTCATTGTTTGCATATATGAAGGCCATGGATTTTTGGGTATTGATTTTGTAGCCTGCAACTTTACTGTATAAGTCTATTGTTTCTACGAGTTTCTTAGTAGAGGTTTTAGGCTTCTCTAGATATAGTATCATGTCGTCTGCAAATAGTGAGAGTTTGATTTCTTCCCTTCCTATCTGGATGCCCTTAATCTCTTTTTCTTGTCTAATAGCTATCGCAAGTACTTCCAGTACTATATTGAAGAGGAGTGGTGAGAGTGGGCATCCTTGTCTTGTGCCTGATCTCAGAGGAAAGGCCCTTAGTTTTTCCCCGTTGAGGATAATGCTTGCCGTAGGCTTGTGATAGATGGCTTCGACTATCTTGAGGAAAGTTCCTCCAAACCCCATTTTGGCGAGGGTTTTCATCATGAAAGGATGTTGGATCTTGTCAAATGCTTTCTCTGCATCTATTGATATGATCATATGGTTTTTATCTTTGCTTTTATTGATATGGTGGATTATGTTGATTGATTTCCGAATGTTAAACCATCCTTGCATCCCCGGGATGTATGATCTTTTTGACTTCATCTTCTTCTTCTTCTTCTTCTTCTTCTTCTTCTTCTTCTTCTTCTTCTTCTTCTTCTTCTTCTTCTTCTTCTTCTTCTTCTTCTTCTTCTTCTTCTTCTTCTTCTTCTTCTTCTTCTTCTTCTTCTTCTTCTTCTTCTCCTCCTCCTCCTCCTCCTCCTCCTCCTCCTCCTCCTCCTCCTCCTCCTCCTCCTCCTCCTCCTCCTCCTCCTCCTCCTCCTCCTCCTCCTCCTCCTCCTCCTCCTCCTCCTCCTCCTCCTCCTCCACCTCCTTCTCCTCCCTCCTTCTCCTCCTCCTCCTTTCTGGTGTACCGAGACCCTGGGAATAGGAGAACTTTTCCCATTGCCCAGACATGAAGTGACCACCAGGATATTGTAAAAGAATGTATGTCACAAGAAGCAGTTAAACTGTTTCAGGTCATCTGGAACAGACATGCTGTACCGGGCAGAAGACCCACAAAGATGACAAATGAATCATGATCCCACCTGCTGATCCCCCTTGCGCAAATGCCCTTGTGACCCACCTCTGTCCCCTTGCATGCAAAGCCTTGTCCCTCAGCCTATATATTCTGTATACTCGCCTTCAATAAATGAGTTCTTGACAACATCTTCTGCTTGGTGTCCCTCTTCTTTCTCCCCCTTGCTCTTTCATGTCGTGCCTCTTCAGACCCTGAATTACTTGGTCCCGAGGGACAGGACAAGTGGCGCCCAGAACAGGGATCTGAAGCACGGCCAACTACCGGATGGCGCCAGCGACGGATTGGATGCCCCCATAAGATCAGCGCTGCCCGAGCGATCTCCGGAGGCGGGGAGAAAAAAATGTTCCTATTTTGATTTGCCGTCCCATTCTGCATGGGCCATTTATTATCTAAGGAACAGAGCTTTATTAAGGAGTTCAAAAATTCATTCAGAGAAACAGGATTACGGGTTAAGCAAAAAGATCTGGTAAAATTTTTTTCCTTCATTGATACTTCTTGTCCCTGGTTGCTATTGACAGGTCCCGCCATTGATCCCCATTCATGGCATAAGGTCGGGACGGAACCCAATGATCTTTTAGACAAGGGACGCGCCATTCCTGTATCTGTTTTCAGTTACTGGGCCTTAGTTCGTGAGGTGATTATCGCTCCCCTGAAGGAAAAAGGAGGGTCTCACCTCCTCAGTTTTGTCTCTGATTTCCTTCGACTGACTCGGCCCCCTTCTCGCTCAAATTTTGCACCGCAGGCGGATCCCCTTCCCCTCTCACCGACCCCTAAAAAATCCCCCAGTCCTTGTCGCTCCATTATTCTGGACATGCCCGGCCCTGAGTCTGACATTCTCGATGATAAATCCCGGGCTCTCCCGGAAACAGGCAAATCTCTCTTCCCTGCTCTCACCTCTGCCCCTCTTACAGAGCTCTCTCCTCCAGAACCCCTCTATCCTACTGCTCAGGCTGAACTAGATGCAGAGGCTGCCGCTTATGGTCTCAAAAGATCTCTGCCTACCGCTGTTGGAGAGGATGTGGGGAGAAAGGGACCCTTCTTCACTGCTGGTGGGAATGCCGACTGGTTCAGCCCTTCTGGAAAACAATTTGGACGACTCTCAAAAAATTAGATATTGAATTCCCATTTGACCCAGCAATACCACTGCTGGGAATATATCCCAGAGAGGCAAAAAAGTACAATCGAAACAACATCTGCACATGTATGTTCATCGCAGCACTGTTTACAATAGCCAGAATCTGGAAAAAACCCGAATGCCCCAGAACGGATGACTGGTTGAGGAAACTTTGGTACATCTATACAATGGAATACTATGCAGCTGTTAGAAAAAAGGAGGTCAAGAATTTTGTAGTTAAGTGGATGGGCATGAAAAGTTTCATGCTGAGTGAAATGAGTCAGAAAGAGAGAGACAGACATAGAAAGATTGCACTCATCTATGGTATATAGAATAACAGAGTGGGAGACTAACACCCAAGAACTGTAGAAATAAGTACCAGGAGGTTGACTCCATGGCTTCGAGGCTGGCCTCATGTTCCGGGGAAAGGTCAACTCAGAGAAGCGATCACCAACTACATTGTAGTCGAAGGCCATGTGGGGGAAGGGAGTTGCGGGCTGAATGAGGGCTAGAGACTGAGCACAGCGGCCACTCAACACCTTTATTGCAAACCACAACAGCTAA
>NC_073313.1:104742-117242 GCF_027595985.1 Sorex araneus | reverse complement strand
GTGCCCCTGTCTTCCCCTTCTGGTGATAAACCATAAGCCTTGTTCTTTCTGTGCTTTCATTTCTGTCAAGTTGGCAGAAACAGCCTACCAGTGACCCTTTCCTTTCTGTACTCTCATTTCTGTCAAGTTGGCAAAAACAGCCTACCAGTGAAGACAGTCACTGGTGGAAGGTTGAATTCCCTTGTCCTGTGTTCTCATTGCTGTCAAGTTGCAGAAACAGCCTACCAGTGAAGACAGTCACTGGTGGAAGGTTGAATCCCTTTGTCCTGTGTTCTCATTTCTGTCAAGTTGCAGAAACAGCCTACCAGTGAAGACAGTCACTGGTGGAAGGTTGCATCTCTTTGTTCTGTGTTCTCATTTCTGTCTAGTTGGCAGAAACAGCCTCCCAGTGAACACAGTCACTGGTGGAAAGTTCAATCCCTTTGTCCTGTGTTTTCATTTCTGTCGAATTGGCAGAATCAACCGACCAGTGACCCTTTCTTTTCTCTTCTTGCTTTATGGCCTGCTTATCCTCTATTTCCAAGGCTCCCTCAGTCTGTGGGGATGAGGCCTCCCTCTTGCAGGGGGCTGACTCCTCAAATTCTACTACTATAGACTCTGATCATCCTGCTCCCCTATCTGAGCCCTCCCGAGCAGAGGCGCCTCCGAGACTTTATCCTGTGATTTCTGGCATCTCTGATCCCTCTCCTCTGGAACCCGAATCCCTGACCCCGGAGGACAGGGATATCCTGGAAGATGAGGTGGCGAGATATCATCCCTCAGCCCTTTGGCCCCCGTCGGGAAAGCAGCCACCCCCTTATCTGTCCCATGCCACTCTTTTTTAATTCCTCCTCCATGATGACTTTAGAAATCAATGGGAAGGAGCTCTCGGGTCTGATTGACACTGGTGCAGATGTAACAATCATTGCCAAAAAAGACTGGCCAAAAGAGTGGCCCCTCACACCCTCGCTTGACTCACCTTCAGCGTATAGGCCAATCCCAAAACCCTATGTTAAGTTCGTCCCCGCTTGATTGGCGCACCAAGGAGGGCAAATCTGGGACTGTACACCCTTATGTTCTCCCCGGCCTCCCCGTCAATCTCTGGGGCCGGGATATTCTCTCACAAATGGACCTTTTACTAACTGACACCAAGGGCCTAGACATGCTCCTCGCAGCTAGTTATTCTCCCAGGAAGAGTCTAGGGAGAAACCTCTCTGGCATGCCTGCGCCGCTAGCCCTCGCCCCAGTGAAAACTGACCGCACAGGCTTAGTCTTTTTTCAGTAACTGCCACTGCTCCTCCTGCACCCCATACGAATAAGATCATGTGGAAGTCCAATGAACCTGTATGGGTGGACCAGTGGCCCCTTCCCATTGAAAAATTACAGGCCGCCAAGCTGTTAGTGCAGGAACAACTCGCGGTAGGGCACATAGAGCTCACCTCCTCCCCCTGAAACACACCCATTTTTGTTATAAGAAAGAAAAACGGCAGTTGGCGACTGCTACAGGATCTACGAGCAGTAAATAAAACCATGGTCATTTTCGGGGCACTTTAACCTGGACTGCCGTCCCCAGCAGCCATTCCTTAAGAAATGTATAAGATAGTACTCGATTTATAAGACTGCTTTTTCTCAATTCCCTTGCATCCTGATGATCGCCCCCGTTTTGCCTTTAGTTTGCCAGCTACTAATTATAAAGAGCCCATGCAACATTTTCAATGGAAAGTTTTGCCCCAGGGAATGGCAAATAGCCCCACATTGTGTCAAAAATTTGTGGCTCAAATTCTTGCTCCAATCAGGGCACAATGGTCCGACATTTATATGGTTCATTACATGGATGATATACTGCTTGCTGGATCTAATCCACAGGCCACTATGCTCTGCTGCAATCGAGTAATCTGTGCGTTTACTCAGTCTGGCTTTCAAATTGCCCCAGTAAAATTCAGACTGCTGACCCCTATATCTTTCTTGCATTCCATCTCCAGGGGTCCGGTGTTCTTATACAGAAAATGCAATTGAAGCTTACTTCGTTAAAGACACTACATGATTTTCAACAACTGCTTGGGCATATTACATGGCTCAGTCCCTATCTCAAACTTACCAAAGTAGACCTTATGCCCCTTTATGACCTTTTGCGTGGTAAGGCTGACCCTTCTTCCCCTCTGAGTCTGACACCAGCGGCCCGAGAATCCCTAGTTCTCATAGAAAAGGTGATTGAAAAATCATTTTGTTTGCTTCTAGATTGCCAGTGCCCTTTTCACCTCCTTCTCTTGGCTAGTTCTCATTCCCCCACAGGCTTAATTTGGCAAGAAAGCCCTGAAAGATAACGTGGAAGCCCGTAGGGCAGGTTCAGGAATCTCAGTGTGAACGTGGTGAGTGGGGTGCGCACTCGCGTGAATGAAGGACCGGTCCGAGCTAGTGCCAGGAGTGTGCTTTGTGCGTGTGCCCTTAGTGTGTGTGTATTTGTCTCATTATCTTTCTCTTAGTTCTGCTTGTTATCAGCAGAGAAGGCAGGAAAATGCAAGATCATGTGGTTAAGTGTTTAATAATATCAGGAATGAAAAAGTATATCACTGAGGTAGCCTATCCCCAAGTCTGATAAGAAGATACTAGTTCCCCACCTCAGAACTAGTCTTGACCAAGAAAGAAAAATGCTAGCATCTGACCACCTTAGGTTTCAACATTTTTGAAAAGGTTTTGCCAGCTTGTATCAACAAAAGTGCTTTATTGACCCATTTTTAACAAGCAGGAAACTGGCTGCTCAGGCAGAGAAATGGGGAGCAATGTTCCCAATCGGCTGACGGGGCTCATTTTGCCCTGGGGACTGCTCTTTCCTTTCTCAGTCTATCAGTTTTTTCCTGCCATTCCTGAAGGGTCAGAATGATCGATCGAGTATATATTTTTGTATATGTACGTGTGATGTCTATTGTCTGTCTGTCTGTCTGTAGAATACTCGAGTGTCAGAGCTAGTTTGAAGTCAGTAATTCTTAGACCTGGGTAAACAAAATCAAGGGAGATCAGAGTGATATGAAGCCCAGCAATTTAAAAGATCTAGGTATCTTTGGAACTTGTTAGATCAGGTTTTAAACAAAGATTTCTTGTCAGAGTGTGGCACCTACAAAGAAATTGAAGTTTTCAATCTAAATTTCTTATTGGAAGAACATTAATAGTTATTAACAGTTGAAATTCTTTTGAATTCCAGTATCTGTACTATCTAGAAAATGTTACAGAACTAGAGCCAGAAACTAAAGATAAATAAGTTCAGAGAGTACAAGGCTTTATCTTACAAGGCTCAACCAATTTCATGAAAAGTAAATGAATAAAAATAAAAAAATCAGGCCATTTTGCAAACAATATAGGCACAGAAGCCATTAACATTAAGTTTCTTCATGTTTTAATAAACAATGTCAGTACAAGTATTCTCTTAAGCTAATACCAAAGTTTGGTAAGAACCAAAGGCCTTTTTCTGTGTCCGACAGCATGTTTACATTGTGAAATTATTACAAGTATCTGGTGTAGAAAGCTTGTGGTTTGAACTAACTAAGGTATAAGAACTATTGAACTTAAGCCAAAGAAGGTTTACTCATGTTTCATAAAAATTGATGGTTTAAAGTTTTTATGTTATTGTGTCAATGTACACATACATCTGCATTCAATTATTAAAATGTGAGCTGAATTAATTGTAGTAAAAACAGGTTCGAAGAGTAATGGTTTAGTTAAAACATGAATTTTTAGAGTTATAAAATTGGTTGCAAAACTTATCCTACCCGTGTTTTATTCGATCTGAGATTTTTTGATAAAGCTACTTATCTCAGGGTTATAAGGGGTTAATCTCAGATGTCAGCTTGAGTGTTTTTTTTACAGATTCTCCCTGAATCTGCCAATCCCCCTGCATTCCCAGCTCAGCAAGCTCTGCCTCAGTCAGACTGGATATGCAGACCCTCCCTAACCTCAACAGTGAATTCTAATCACACTTTTGCCCAGCAGATAAAACTTGCTAATCCAGTTTCTTAACTCTTCCAGGTATCTGGTTTTGCAACTTTGTAAATGAGAAAGGGCTTGGAAAACAACTAATCCTTATATTTGCATTAAAATATGACAAACACACAAAAAAGAAATGGTGGGAAACCTCCTTGTAGCAGGAAAAGTCTCTGCTTATATTTTAATAGATGACAGACATATTAATACATTCTGGATCCTGCTACGGCTTCATCTGGAGTAAAATTCATCCTCCTGGCTTAGTCTCCAGACCACCAGAGATTCCAACCCTCCAAACTTCAGCCCAGAGCAGATCTCAGCTGGAAGTCACAAGAAAATCTGAAGAAGACTCAGCAAAACAGAACCCGCATGGGGAAGCACAGGCTGAATTGGCCTGAGGACTTAGTTGGGATTTACGGTACCAGCCTAATCCTGAACCTCAGAGAACTTTATACACCAGTGTAGAATCCTTACTGTTTTATGGTAATCTATGAGTGTTTTAATCCTTAAAAAGTGTTCCTAGAAATCAGAATTCTAAAGATGTCTCCAGGTTAATATATGTTGTAAGAACTTTAGTTGTGAGTATCTTTAAAACTTTTTGAAAATCTGTAAGAACTGATATTATGTTTGTGACTGCAGTGTAGTTTTGCCATGTTAAATAAGATGATTGTCAACTTATGTCCAAACTTGTGAGATCATGTTGTACCAATTTCAGTGAGTTTAAACTTGTGGGATGACTATAGATGTATGTCTTACGTCAGAAAGATAATGTATGGAGATATCATCAGTGAAAAGTAGAAAAGTAAAGTGTAGTTGGTTTTGAAATGGAAAAGTTACAGGATGTAATGGATGTAAAGGAAGTTTGAGGTTGTGTTTTGAGGAAAAGAAACTAATCAATCTATATTGTTGTAAAAACTCTTTAAATATATCTGCAAAATTGCTCAAGTGTACAGACTCCTGTTACAGTGCTCTTAGATCATGGAAAAATCAATGTTTTCAACATGGAACTATATAAATTTTATATGATGGTCACTGTGCTTCCCTGAATCCTATACTATGAAGGAGACTCTTTATCCCCACAGGTAACCCATTATCCCATTAAGAAGAGGAAGGTGATATCCACGCTAATTATAGCCATGCTGTTTGGAATTGGACTGGCAGCTGTTTGGAACTGGAATCAATTCGCTCACAACTCAGTGGAGTGGATTCTCATCCCTTCGAACAGCTACTGATGAGGACCTGGTGAGGATCGAAACCTCCATCAGTCATCTCGAGACATTCCCCAGTTCCTGTCTGAAGTGGTGTTGCAGAACAGGAGAGGACTGGACTTATTATTGTTGCAACAGGGGAGGATTATGTGCTGCTCTAGGGGAGGAATGCTGTTTTAATGCTGTTTTTAATGCTGTTCACACAGGAGTGGTCCGCGTTTCCATGACTAAACTCAGAGTAGGACTTAAGATTACTTACTCCCATTGTTGGGTCCACTGTCAGCTGTATCATTGTTAGTTACTGTTGGCCCTTGGGTTTTTAATCAAATCTTGGCTTTTATTAGACAACAAATTCAGCAACTAGAAGCCAAGCCTATACAGGTTCATTATCATTGGCTTGATTTGCAGGATGCTCACACCTCCGTTCAGATTCATACCTCAACTTCCCCCAGTTCTTTGCCTTGAGGATGCCGGTCTCCCAAGGATTTATTCTTGTGGTTCAGGTTTCCAGGCAAAGCACTGTAAGGGAGGCCTGATACCCGGCCCGGCTCCCTGTGAGGTATTCCGGTATAGCATAGAGGTTACTCCAAGACCAGGGACTGATCGGGCTTGTGAGGAGCCCCATGCATAGACCCGATCAACCTTCCCTCCTCTCCCTGCAAAAATGGAGTCTTTGTGTCACAAGGGATACCGGACAATGCCTCCTCTGACAACAGTTAATTTTGAAAAAAAAACAGGGGGAGATGTACGGAGCCATTTTTCAATCCTGGCTCTTATCTTCAAGTAAGGCAGAGCCTAGCACTTCTCAAACAGGGGCCTAATTAAAATTCCTGTAACAAGGTTGCCGTTACTGACATTATTGACCTTACCATTCCACTAGCCGATACCCGTGCCTGACATAATAGATTAACATGTCACGATCTGTGATTGACTAATGCTAGTACGGGTTTCGGGCACATATACCATACCACTGCCTCCCAGCAGGCAAGTATAAATGCTGTAGCTGCCAGTGAATAAAGCTCTCTCTCTACTCTTTCTTGTTGCTTTCTGTCTCAGCGTTTGTTCATAAGACTGCGTCCCCTACTAAGCCCCAGAAAGGGTCCTACCTGCTGGAGAGGAGGGACCCTCACATTCTTCTTCCTCTTCTTTCTCTTCTACTTCTCGTCCTCCTCAGCATCCTTAGTGTATACTTCTTCTTCTTCTTCTTCTTCTTCTTCTTCTTCTTCTTCTTCTTCTTCTTCTTCTTCTTCTTCTTCTTCTTCTTCTTCTTCTTCTTCTTCTTCTTCTTCTTCTTCTTCTTCTTCTTCTTCTTCTTCTTCGTCTTCTTCTTCGTCTCCTCCTCCTCCTCCTCCTCCTTCTTCTTCTTCTCCACCTTCTCCTCCTCCTTTTCTTCTTCTTCAAGTTCTTCTTCTTCTAGTCCTCCTCCCCAAAATCTTTAGTGTATTTTACTTCTTGTTGTTCTTCTCATTCTACTTCTTGTATTTGTTGTTGTTGTTTTTGTTTTTCGCCTTGTTCATGATCATCATCATCATCATCATCATCATCATCTTTTTCTTCTTCTTCTTCTTCTTCTTCTTCTTCTTCTTCTTCTTCTTCTTCTTCTACTTCTTCTTCTTCTTCTCCTGTTCCTACTCCTCCTCCGCGTCTACCTCCTCGTAATCCTCCTCCTTTTTCGATTTCTTCTTCTTCTTCTTCTTCTTCTTCTTCTTCTTCTTCTTCTTCTTCTTCTTCTTCTTCTTCTTCTTCTTCTTCTTCTTCTTCTTCTTCTTCTTCTTCTTCTTCTTCTTCTTCTTCTTCTTCTTCTTCTTCTTCTTCTTCTTCGTGTTCGTCTTCTTTCTCTACTTTGTCTTCTTTTCACCTCTTCCTACTCCTCTGCATCCTTACTGTGTTTTTCTTCTTTTTCTTCTCCTTGTCCTCTGCTTCAGCATACTTAGTTTCTGTTTCTTCTTCTTTTTCTACTTCTTCTTCTTGTTATTTCTTCTTCTTCTTCTTCTTCTTGTATTTCTTCTTCTCCTCCACCTCTTCCTCCCCCTCTTCTTTTTCCTACTCCTTGTTCTTCTTCTTCATCTTCTTCTTGTTCTTCTCCTATGGCCCAGCATCCTTAGTGTCTTTTTCTTTTCTTTTTGTTCTTCTCATTTTACTTCTTGTATTTTTTTTGTAGTTTTTGTTGTTGTTGTTCTTCTTCTTCATATTCTTCTTCTTCATATTCTTCTTCTTCTTCTTTTTATCTTCTTCTTCTTCTTCCTCTCCTCCTCGTCCTCTTCCTCGTTTTCCTCCTCCTAATCCTAAAACTTCTTCTATTTTTACTAGTCGTTCTTATTCTTTTCTTTTCTTTTCTTCTACTTCTACTTGTCCTTCTTCCCCACATCCGGATTTTCCTATCTTCTTCTACATCTTCTTATTATTTTCCTCCATCATTTCCTTTTTCATCTTCTTCTTCTTCGTCTACTTCTTCTTTTCCTTCTTCTGTTTCTTCTCCTTCTCAGCATATTTAGTTTCATTTTCTTCTCTTCTTCGTCGTCTTGATCTTCTTTTTCTTCTTCTTCTTCCTCTCCTTTTCCTCTGTTTCTTTTCCTCCACCTCTGCATATTTAGTGTCACTTTATTTTTCTACTTCTTATTTCTTCTTCTTCTTCTTCTTCTTCTTCTTCTTCTTCTTCTTCATCTTCTTATACAACTACTAATTTTTCTTCTTCTTCTTTTTCGAATTCTTCTTCTACTCCTTTTCCTAATCATCATTCTTCGTGTCTTTTTCTTCTTCTTCTTCTTCATCTTCTTCTTCTTTTCCTCCTCCTCTTCCGCTTCCTCCTCAGCATCCTTAGTGTCTTATTATTATCCTACTTCTTCTTCTTCTTCTTCTTCTTCTTCTTCTTCTTCTTCTTCTTCTTCTTCTTCTTCTTCTTCTTCTTCTTCTTCTTCTTCTTCTTCCTCCTCCTCCTCCTCCTCCTCCTTTTCTTCCTGCTCCTGTCCTTATCCTCCTCGTTTTCCTCCTCCTCCTCCGCCTCCTCCTTCTTCTTCCTCTTTTTCTTGTTCTACATATTCTGTTTTTGCTCTGTCTCTTAAGCATGTTTTGTGACTTTTTCTTCTTCATCTTCTTCTTTTCGTATTTTTCCTTCTTCTTCTTATTCTTGTTCTAGTTCTTATTATTATTCTTCCTATCCTTCATCTTCTCCTCCTACTCCTATTCCTCAGGATCCTCAGTGTCTTTTCTTCTTCCTCTTCTCTTCCTTCTTCTTCTTCTTCTTCTTCTTCTTCTTCTTCTTCTTCTTCTTCTTCTTCTTCTTCTTCTTCTTCTTCTTCTTCTTCTTCTTCGCCTCCTCCTCAGCATCCTTAGTTTCCTTTTCTTCTTCTTCTTTTTCTTCTTCTTCTTCCTCTTATTGTCCACCTCCTACTCCTCCTCCTCTTTTTCCGACTACTTATTCTTCTTCTTCTTCAACTTCTTTTTCTTCTTCTCCTCCTCCCCAGCATCCTTAGTGTCTTTTTCTTCTTCCTCTTGTTCTTCTCACTCTACTCTTTGTTTTTGTTGTTGTTCTTCTTCTTCATCTTCTTCTTCCTGTTTTCCTCTTTCTCCTCCTCCTCTTCCTAATCTTCCTCCTCCTAATCCTAAAACTTCTTCCATTCCTTCTTTTTTCTTAGTCTTCTTTTTTTTCTTTTACTTTTTATTCTACTTGTCCTTCTTCTCCACATTCTAATTGTCCTTTCTTCCTGTTCTTGTTCTTTTTCTTCTTCTTCTTCTTCTTCTTCTTCTTCTTCTTCTTCTTCTTCTTCTTCTTCTTATTCTTCTCCTTCTTCTTCTTCTTCATCATCATCATCATCATCTTCTTCTTCTTTACTTCTCCTTCTTCTTCTTGTACTTCTTCTTCGACTTCTTCTTCAGTTTCTACTCCTCCTCATTAGTACATTTATTGTCCATTTTTTCTTATTATTTGTTCTTCTTCTTCTTCTTCTGCTCCTTCTTCTTCTCCTATTCTCCTTCTCTTCCTAATCCTATTCCTCAAACTTCTGCTATTTATTCTACTTCTTCTTCTTCTTCTCCTTTTAATTCTTCTATTTCTTCTTCTACTTCTTCTCCTCCTTTACATTCTGATGTCTTCTTCTTCTTCTTCTTCTTCTTCTTCTTCTTCTTCTTCTTCTTCTTCTTCTTCTTCTTCTTCTTCTTCTTCTTCTTCTTCTTCTTCTTCTTCTTCTTCTTCTTCTTCTTCTTCTTATCTCGACTTATTTCTCCTCATCTTCCTACTAGTCCTCCTCCTCCTCCTCCTCTTCTACTTGTTCTTCAAATTTTATTCCATCTTGTTCTTCTACACTCCTCCTCAGAAACCTTAGTGTCTTGGGGCTGGAGCCATAGCACAGCGGGTAGGGCGTTTGCCTTGCACGCGGCTGACCCGGGTTCTAATCCCAGCATCCCATATGGTCCCCTGAGCAACGCCAGGAGTAATTCCTGAGTGAAGAGCCAGGAATAACCCCGTGCATCGCCAGGTGTGACCCAAAAACCAAAAAAAAAGAAAGAAACCTTGGTGATTTTTAAACCCTTCTTCTTCTTGTTCTTCGTATTCTTCTTGTTCTTATTCTTGTTCTTCTTCTAATTCTTCTTCTTCTTCTTCTTCTTCTTCTCCTCCTCCTCCTCCTCTTCCTATTCCTCAAACTTCTTCTATTTATTCTACTTCTTCATCTTCTTTTTGTTCTCCTTTTTATTCTTCTATTTCTTCTTCTACTTCTCCTCCTCCTTTACATTCGCAATGTCTTCTTCTTCTTCTTCTCCTTCTTCTTCTTCTTCTTCTTCTTCTTCTTCTTCTTCTTCTTCTTCTTCTTCTTCTTCTTCTTCGTCTTCCCCTTCTTCTCGTCCTCCTCTTCCTCTTCCTCCTCCTGTTACTCCTACTCTTCTTCCTCCTGCTTCTTCTTCTTCATCATCCTCTCTGCTTTTTCTTCTATTCTTCTACTTCCTCTTCTTCTCCTCTGAACGTAAGCATCCTTCGTTTCTTTTTCTCCTTCCTCTTCTTCTTGTTATTTTTCTTGTTTTTGTTCTATCTTCTTGTTTTTCTTGTTCTTGTTGTTGTTGTTGTTGTTCTCCTCATCCACCTCTTCAGTGTCCATAGTGTCTTCTTCTTCTTCACCTTCTTCTTTTTCTCCTTCGCGTCCTTCTCCTCTCCCTCTTCCTCCTCCACGTCCTCTTCCTTCTCCTCCTCCTCCTTCTTCTTTTTTTCCTCTATATCTTCTACTTCAAATTCGTCTTCTATTTCTCCATCTCTTCCTCCTCCTCTTCCTCCCCTTTCCTCTTCTTCTTTTTCTTCGTCATATTCTTCTTCTTCTACTTCTTCTTCTCCTTCGCGTCCTCTTCCTCTCCGTTTTCCTCATCCACCTATTATTCCTTCCCCTTCTCCTTCTTCATCTTCTTGTTCTTCTTCTACATTTGCTTGTTAAATTTCTTCTTCTACTCCTGCATATCCTCCGCCTCCTCCTTCATCTCCTTCATCATCATCATCATCTTCTTCTTCTTCTTCTTCTTCTTCTTCTTCTTCTTCTTCTTCTTCTTCTTTTCTTCTTCTTCTTCTTCTTCTTCGTCTTCTTCGTCTTCTTCTTTTTCTTCTTCAGCATGTTCTTCTTCTTCGTCTTCTCCTCCTTCGTGTCCTCCTCCTCCTCGAACTCTTATTCTCCACCTCCTTTTCATTCTCTTTCTCCTTATCTTTTTCCTTCCACTTCTTCTTCTTCTTCTTCTTCTTCTTCTTCTTCTTCTTCTTCTTCTTCTTCTTCTTCTTCTTCTTCTTCTTCTTCTTCTTCTTCTTCTTCTTCTTCTTCTTCTTCTTCTTATTCTGCAGATTCTTCTCCTCCTCCTCAGTACATTTAGTGTCCCTTTTTTCTTCTTATTTCTTCTTCTTCTTTTCTTCTTTTTGTTCTTTTTCTTCTTGTTTTTCTTCTTCTTGTTGTTGTTGTTCTTCTTCCTCTTGTTCTCCTTCTACGTCTTCTTCTACGTCTTTTCCTCCTTTTCGTCTTCCTCCTACTCTTACTCCACCTATTCTTCCTCCTACTTCTTCTTGTTCATTAAGTTCTTCTTCTTCTTCTTCTTCTTCTTCTTCTTCTTCTATTCTTCTTCTTCCTCTTTTCTCCTCCTTTACCTCAGCATCGTTAGTGTCTTTCTTCTTCTTCTTCTTCTTCTTCTTCTTCTTCTTCTTCTTCTTCTTCTTCTTCTTCTTCTTCTTCTTCTTCTTCTTCTTCTACTCCTTCTTTTTCTTCTTCTTCTTCTCTCTACTTCCTCCTCCTCATCTTCCTACTAGTCGTCCTCCTCCTCCTCCTCCTCCTCTTCTTCTTCTTCTTCTCCTTCTACTTCTTCTTCTTCTATTTCTACCTCTTCTTCTTCTTCTACGTCTTCACCTCCTTCTGGTCCTCCTCTTCCTCTTCCTCTTACTCCTCCTCTTACTCCTCCTCTTACTCCTCCTATTCTTCCTCCTGCTTCTTCTTCTTCATTAATTTCTTCTGCTTCTTCTTCCTCTATTCTTCTTCTTCCTCTTTTCTCCTTCTCCTCCTCCTCAGCATCCTTAGTGTCATTTTCTTCTTCTTCTTCTTCTTCTCCTCTTCTTCTTGGTTTTCTTGTTCTTCTACTTTTTGTTTTTTTCATCATCATCATCATCATCATCATCATCATCATCATCTTCTTCTTCTTCTTCTTCTTCTTCTTCTTCTTCTTCTTCTTCTTCTTCTTCTTCTTTTTCTTTCCACTTCCTCCTCCTTATCTTCCTACTAATCGTCCTCCTCCTGTTACTCCTCCTCCTCCTTATTTTTCTTCTTCAAATTATTCTCCATCTTGTTATTCTACACTCCTCCTCAGAAACCTTAGTGTCTTGGGGCTGGAGCAATAGCACAGCGGGTAGGGCGTTTGCCTTGCACTCGGCTGACCCGGATTCTAATCTCAGCATCCCATATGGAATCCAGAGCAACGCCAGGAGTAATTCCTGAGTGAAGAGACAGGAGTAACCCTGTGCACCGCCAGGTGTGACCCAAAAACCAAAAAAAGAAAGAAACCTTAGTGTATTTTTAAACTCTTCTTTTTCTTGTTCTTCTTCTTCTTGTTTTTCTTATTCTTGTTCTTCTTCTTCTATTTCTTCTTCTTCTTTTTCTTCTTCTTCTTCTTCTTCTTCTTCTTCTTCTTCTTCTTCTTCTTCTTCTTCTTCTTCTTCTTCTTCTTCTTCTTCTACTCCTCCTCCTCCTCTTCCTCGTCTTCCTCTTCCTATTCCTCAAACTTCTTCTATTTCTTCTACTTCTTCTTATTCTTGTTCTCCTTTTTATACTTCTATTTCCTCTTCTACTTCTCCTCCTCCTTTACATTCGGAATGTCTTCGTCTTCTTC